>NW_019396170.1:328181-374338 GCF_000591075.1 Eurytemora carolleeae
AAACTAATCCACTACCTAATCTCCTTACTTTAAACATACTCATCTTCCTTCCATTCTTCAAACTAATCCACTGCCTCCTCCCCCCTCCCATCCCCTTACTTTAAACATACTCATCTTCCTTCCATTCTTCAAACTAATCCACTGCCTCCCCTCTCTTCCCCCTCCCCTCCCCAATCTTGCATTGATTAGAGAGAATACCCTCCCTCACTAATTGTCTCCAGGTATAGATTTCTACAGAGTGTCATAAAAAAACTACATCCGGCTTTTCATTAGAAGTAATTAGAAGTCGATAAAAAATGTTTGGAATAAAATATAAAACCCACCTTATACCTACCGGTTCGAATGGCGTTTTAATCTAGTTTAAAGTCACATATTTTTCAAGACACCCTGTAGATTTCTTCTTAAGCACCTGCTTAGCTTAGGGGGAAAAGTAGAAAATTAAACCTGGTTACACACATTTTCTGCATCAATAGTCCTTCACCCTGTGTTAGACAATGTCAAATAATATGCAAAATCATCAAATCAATAATCATCAAATACGCCCACAAAACACAGGCGCGGACTCATGCCAATATCAATTCTTCTCATTTGTCATCTGTAGGCGCGTGCTTGATCTCAGAACATTTCCTTTAAGCATCTTTTAAAAATGATAGAGGTTTACTTTACAAGTAATGCAATTTGCAGCTATTCTCAATTTAAAAACTTTATAGCTTTTAATATAAATCTGGGGTTTTCAACCAGGTACTATACACTATACAGTGATAACTAGATAACAATGGAAGAGGAGGATAACACTATACCAATATTTAAGTGTATTTATAGCTGTTACAGAGCAAATAGTTTTACTAGACACTTATTAAATCCGTTGATAAGGAAAATGGGTCTGTTTTCACTGCACAAATGCGGTTTCTCCTGCTCATTGGACAGCTTAAAGTTATAGTTTGATTTTAAAAGTCGTCTTTCTATTCCAGAGTTTTCTGGTATTCACTGTATACCAATACTTTGTGTTAAGTTTCACACTCAGGCAATTAATGTATACATTCATTGTTATGTACATTATAGTGCAGATATGCTGTACAGTACAATTTACATTTCCTAATTTTAATATCCCTTGCATTTTACTTGTAAGTTGTACAATATATATATATATATATGTACATAAGGATGTTGTATTATACTTGTAAGTTGTACACTGTACATACGAAGGTTGTATTATATATGTATGTAGTATAAATATTTATCATGTAAGAAGAATATATATTATCAGTAAGTAAATCCCTTAAATAAAAGGTAAAGCTTGACATGTTGTTTATATGCAAAAGTTTTACATTGAACATGCATCATAGAGTATACAGATAAACAGATATACCTGAAAGTATACAGATAAACATAACTACACCTGAGAGTATACAGATTAACAGAACTAAACCTGAGATTATACAGATAAACAGAACTACACCTGAGAGTATACAGATTCACAGATGTACACCTTAGAGTACAAAACTAAGCAATAAACTATTCACAGATCTGTAAATCCTGCATACTCTCAGCATTGCTCTCTTGTTTTACGTGTGTATATTGATAAACCTCAGTCATATTTTGCACACAGGTTTATCACCAAAAGTGACTTAGCAGAATTAAAAAATAAAATCAAGCTGTAGAAAACGATGCTTAAATTTACATATTATAATGATCAGATAAAGTCCCTTTATGATCTGAAATACTCATTCGTTCTGTCCCTTTAAAAATAATTTAAAACTAAATTAAAGTTCAAATTTCACAAACATTCTAATATTCCAGTGGCAACTTTATTTCACTGGTAAAAAACACTTGAAAATTACGCTTCAGCAATTACATTTCTTAATCGATAGTAAAAATATTTTACATTTTATTTTTAAACAAAAGTTAAAAACAAACCGCATTTATTAGTAATCTGGTTTATTTCACTGAACCAGCACGACGTGGAAAAATGCGCAAAAGAAAACCAATGAAAATATAAAAAAAAATTGTCGGTGATATCCTGTTTGAACATTTGTAGTGATTAAGGCGCAACTCTGAATAACTAACTCCCCCCCCCCCGCATGCTCAAAGAAATTCAAAAAAGGGACTACGCATGGCCGGATTACTGGTTAAGCTTTACTTTTGAACCAATTTTTCGTCATATTATCAGAAACCATTTTATTTGACGATTCATTTTGAATATCATAAGGGCGCTTTTGATCTGTCTCATCTGTAGGAATCTATACGTATATTTTGCATGTCTGTCTATCTGCTTGTTTTTGTCAAAACGGCTGAACCGATCGGGTCAAAATTTGAAAATAATTTAAAATGACTGACTTTCAGGAGCAACAGTTTAAACCTAAATTTATTTACAGAAAGATGGCGCAAAGCACTTTAAAAGATTAAAACAGATTAAAACTTTACTGAGTTTATTCCGAAGCAGTCCGGACATATTTATCTCATGTTAGTTTTTTGTGTTTAATATGTAAAAAAATCGATGCATACAAGCGTGACATCTTTAAATATTTAAAATTTTCACTAATTTATACAAAAGAAACTGGTAAAAACTAGGATTTCTTGAGGGGAATTTTAGGAGGTGGCACAAGAGTGGATTGGAAAGGAGGGAAAAGGGGGTAAAGGGGAAGAAGTTTAAGGGGCAGGAATGAAAGGGGAGAAGCTAGGGGAAGGTGTTACTGATTATCTTGAAGTTTTCAGCCCATGTCAGAAATGATTTAGGGGAATTTTGAAGATTCAACAGATACTTCAAGATAACATTTTAGACCTCATTTCAGTGCTAGAATAATTTATCTTTTCAACTTAAACAGATTTTTAGTTCTAAAGTTTTATAGTTCTTTAGTTCGCTTGTTCTCTGGTTTTCTAGTTCTCTTGTTCTCTAGTTCTCTAGTTCTCTTGTTCTCTAGTTCTCTAGTTCTCTTGTTCTCTAGTTCTTCAGTTTTCTAGTTCTTTAGTTTTCTAGTTCTTTAGTTTTCTAGTTCTTTAGTTCTCTAGTTTTCTAGTTCTCCATTCTCCAGTTTTCCAGTTTACAATTATATAAGTTTCTACTTCTGCATAGTTCTCCAGTTCTCCAGTTTGTAAGTTCTATAGTTTTCTAGTTCTCTAGTTGTATAGTTATCTATGTCTCTATGTTTCTATTTCTCTAGTTCTAATTCTTCAGTTCTCCAATTCTCTAGTTCTTCAGTTTTCAAGTTCTGCAGTTCTCTATTTCTTCAGTTGTCTAGTTGTCTAGTTTTCTATTTCTTCAGTTGTCTAGTTCTCTATATAGTTCTTTAGTTTGTTAGTTCTCCAGTTCTCTAGTTCTCTAGTTCTCTAGTTCTCTAACTCTCTAGTTCTCTAACTCTCTAGGTCTCTTGTTCTCTGATTTTCTAGTTCTCTGGTTCTATAGTTTGCTAGTTCTCTAGTTCTCTAGTTATTTAGCTCTCTAGTTCTCTAGTTTTCTAGTTATCTAGTTATTTTGCTCTCTAGTTCTATTCTCTATTTCCATAACTTCCTAAATTTCTAAATCTCAGTTTTTGGCTCAGCAGTTCTAACTTCTTTTTTTATTACATACATTTGAATATTTAAAATATTAAACATTGTTTCAGGGGTTGATGAGAAGTTGTATGCCAGGATGGAGAAGGACAAGGAGTATGGAGACAAGGAGTACCCAGTCTACAAAGACAAGGAGTATGAGGACACGGAATATCCTGCCTATAAGAACAAGGAGTATAAGGACGAGGAGTACCCAGCCTACAAGGACAGTGTAGACGAGGAGTACCCAGCCTACAAGAATACGGTAGACGAGGAGTACCCGGTCTACAAGAATAAGGTGGACCTTGAGTACCCAACATACAAGAACAAGGAGTATGAGAACGAGGAGTACCCAGCCTACAAGGACAAGGTGGAGAGGGATAGTGAGGATTGGATGAGACCAACCCAAGAGTTCAATGCTGTAACAGAGCATTCTGCCGACTGGAACAGAATTAAAGATATTAAGGACGATTGGTCATCTGTAAAGAAGAACTACACAGACGAACGGTCCAAGATGGATGAACCAGCGGAGTTCTATAATAGGGGAGACGATTGGTCCAGTGTAAAAAATGGGCACAAGAAGGATTGGTCCGCCGTAAAAACAAATTACGAACAGGACTGGCCGTCCGCCAAAAAGTTTTTGGATGAAGTGAAGCCACTTGAAACAGGAATGGAAGAGATCGATTGGCTCCCAGTGCAGAAGGAGAAAGAGAACTGGAAGGACCAAGATCGGGATCAATCCAGTCCTGACTCTCAGTCCAGAGACGAACTGGAGTCTCCCAACCTACCCTACGTTCAGGGTGCGTTGAAGATACAGTTAACCGACAGAGGATACAACAACGGGATGGAGAACTCCACCGGAGGGTTTGGAGGATACAACCACGGAATGGAGAACTCCACTGGAGGTTTTGGAGGATACAACCACGGGATGGAGAACTCCAACAAAGAGTTTGGAGAGAAGGCTCTGTTTGCTCCTCGAACCTTTGCCAATGAAGGTTCTGAGGGAGAAAACACAGCTCCGAATTCTGTGAACTATTTGAAAGATACTGAGAGTTCAGATGATGAGCGGCATGAGAGTTCTGAGGATGAGGATGAAGGGCGTGGAGAGGTTGTTGGATCTCTCTCGTTCAAGATTCCAACGAGAGAATATGCTCCTAGAGAAACCTTCAAGGAGAAACTAAACGCTGAAGATGATAAAGATGTGGATGAAACTGATTTAACCTATCCTGATCAATTTATGAATATGATCAACAAGCCAGTGTATTCAGTCCAGGGTGAGTTAGGGAAGAATAAGAAGGAAGATGAAAACTTAAGCTCAGATGAGGAGAGGAATGAAAGTCCTAATTACATGGTTGAGAAGCCTGGAGATGGAATCTGGAAAATGGTAGAGCATGATTCAGAAATTGAAAAGAATAAGACGGAGCTGAACGAGGAGGAGCCGACAGAGTTAGAAATCCGAACCGAGACTAAAACTTACAACTTTCTGGAATCTGAGCCGGAGATAAAGAAAGGGTTGGATGATTTTTACAACTCTGGGAACGTGGTCTCAGGTTTTCTCGACTCTGCACTCTCGTCTCTGCAGATAAATGGTCTGTGCAAAACTAAGGTAAATCTATTTTTCAACAATTTGCAAAAAGTCTCGACAGTGCTGGACATAACAGATCATTTATCAATTTAATAGTTTTCAAGATTCTCTTCAATTATTATATTATCATCATCATTAATGTTCTCTTTTGTTTAATATTTTTTATCATCATAATTATCTTGATTATTTACAATATTTTTATATGATGGTATATTTTCGCTTTCCCAATTTTTTGTACAGTTCTACTGTTTATATTGTCATAAATGTTATTTTAGTAAAATGAAAAGATTAAATCTAAGCATATGTAAAAGTTAAGACAAGAGAAAGGCTTAAATAAATAAATAAACAGTTGCTGAGAAGGACTAAAAACATAAGCCGTTAATGGAACACTTTATTTCAAAATGAGGGGAAAGATATTTAAATAATGAATGATTATAAGAATAATTTATTTTTTAAAACTTTTTAAATAATTTACTATAGAGAGGATTATTTAAAAGAAAACTTTTCTAAAAACTATTTTAAACTTGTTAAAACATGAAGGATGAAACACAACTACTGTGCAGGGCCCATTAACTCATTTTTTGCAATATATTGTTTAGTTAGACACTAGACAATAGACATGTCTTTATCAAATCATTTATTTTCTAGGACACAGCTGATGAACAAGAGGTTGAGTTGGATATAACCAATGAATCCCCAGAGACGGTTCTGCAGGTTCTCAAGGATACACTAAGTGTAGATGCCTGTTTTGACAACAACCTGGAGAACTTGGACCAGGATCCATGTGTACCTGAGGAGATGGAGTTTAGTCGACACAAAGAGGCACTTGATTCTGGAGCTGTAAGGAAAATTGATACACCAGAGATCAAAGAGGTTGATTCTATTGCCGAAGAGTCTAAAGCAGTTGATCAGGAGCAAGAGGAGGTTGAACAGGAGCATTTGGTAGCTGAACAGGAACCTAAAAGTGTATTAGATGTCCCTGATGAAACCAGGAATGTGGAATTAGACCAAAGGAATCCCACGGATGAAGAAACATCAGCAGATGTTACTAACCAGGACTCTATCGAAATTCAAACAGTTGAGAATCAACTGAAATTAGCTATTAATGAGGTGGAAATGAATAAAGATGAAGGGGGCGCCAGCATGGATACTATTCTTCAATCTGAAAAGCAGGAAATTTTGACCTCTAATAAATACCCAGTCTTTAGTCAGGTTGAGATTGATAATATTGAAAGCTATGTAGAAGATTCTGTGTCTGCTTTAGATGCATTTAATGCAAAAGAGTTAGATGAGACTACAACAGATGAAGTTGTTGCAGAATCATTTGAAACAAAAGCAGAGCAGAGAATTGATGAAGAAGAGATTGTTGAGGAAACAATTGTATCTCAAGAATCAAACAGCGCTGAACTTGTGACGGAATTAGAATTCACTGAAGTGAACAAAGAAGATCAAAAAATCTTTGGTATGGATGGCGAACAAAGTTCAGGAAATCTCTTAACTGATTTAAAACCTCAAATTGAAGAAGCAGCATCAGAAATCAAAATAGCTGCAGAAGTAGTATCTGCTACAGAAGAAGAACCTGCTGCAAAAGAAGCTCTTCTTGATAATACAGTAGAATCTACGACTGAAGAATCATCAAATATTGCTGACATAGAAGCTTTTGTGGATGAAGAAACATTGGAATCTTCTGAAGAAACTTGTGCTTCTGAAGAAATCACAAAACCTATTCATGAGGAAGCGTCTACTGAGGATGTGGCCCCTAATACTAAGAAAACAATAGAAATTGCTGTTGACGAAACATCTGAACTTTCCACAGAAGAAGCTATTTTTGTTGAAGAAACACAAAAACAAGTTGAAGAAACACAAAAACAAGTTGAAGAAGTATTTGAGCATACTGTTGAAGATACTACCGAGACAGCAGCAGACAAAACTCCTACTGATGAGGAACCCTTTGGTGTTGAATTAACACAAGAACCTGTGGTAGAAGAAACTACTGCTATTGAAGAATCAATAGAAATAGTTGCCGTAGAAGTTATTAAAGTTGATGAAATTTCTGTATCTAAAGACACTTCTCTGACCCTAGACGTTTCTGTTGCTGAAGATACTCCAGTTGCTGAAGAAGCTGATAAATCTGCAGGGGTAGAAGAAGCTCCAGTTGCTGAAGAAACCCAAGATAAAGCTGCTGAAGAAGGTCTTGTTGCTGAAGAAGCTCCTTTTGCCGAAGAACCCCCAGTTGCTGAAAAAGCTCCAGTTCCAGAAGAAGTTTCTGTTGAAGAAGCTCCTGATGCTGGAGAAGCTCCAGTTGCAGAAAAAGCTACAGCTGCTGAAGAATCTCCAGTTGCTGAGGAAGCTCCTCTTGCTCAAGTAGCTCATGTTGTTGAAGAAGCTCCTGGTACTGAAGAGGCCCCAGTTGCTGAAGATATTTCTGTTACTGAAGAAGCTCCGGTTGCTGAAGAGGTTCCAGTTGATTCAGAACCTCCAGTTGCTGAGGAAGCTCCCATTACTGAAGAAGCTCCAGTTTCTGAAGAAGCTCCAGTTTCTGAAGAAGCTCCAGTTCCTGAAGAAGCTCCAGTTTCTGACGAAGCTCCAGTTTCTGAAGAAGCTCCAGTTCCTGAAGAAGCTCCAGTTCCTGAAGAAGCTCCAGTTCCTGAAGAAGCTCCAGTTCCTGAAGAAGCTTCAGTTCCTGAAGAACCTCCAGTTCCTGAAGAACCTCCAGTTCCTGAAAAAGCTCCAGATACTGAAGAAAATTCAGTTACTGAAGAAGCTCCTGTTGCTGAAGAAGCTTCAGTTGTTGAAGAAGCTCTTGATGCAGAAGAAGTCCCAGTTGCTGAGGAAGCTCCAGTTGCCGAGGAAGCTTCTGTTGTTGAAGAAGTTTCTGTTGTTGATGAAGCCTCTGCATCTGAAGAAGCTCCTGCATCTGAAGAAGCTCCTATTGCTGAAGAAGTTCAGGTAACAGAGGCTCCAGCCCCTGAAGAAGCTGTAATTACTGAAGAAGCTCCAGGTGATGCAGAAGCTCCAGTTGCTGAAGAAGCTTCTGTTGTTGAAGTAGCCCCTGTTGTTGAAGAAGCTTCTGCTTCTGAAGTGGCTCCAGTTGCTAAAGAAGCTACTGTTATTGAAAACACATTAGTTATTGAAGAAGCTCCAGTTGATGCAGAACCTCCAGTTGCTGAAGAGGCTCTAGTTGCTGAAGAAGCTCTAGTAGCTGAAGAAGCTCCAGGTACTGAAGAAGCTTCAGCTACTGAAGAAGCTCCGGTTACTGAAGAAACTTCAGTTATTGAAGAAGCTCCTGTTGTTGAAGAAGCCTCAGTTGATGCAGAAGCTCCAGTTGCTGAAGAAGCTCCTGTTGCTGAAGTAGGTCCTGTTGTTGAAGAAGCTTCTGCTTTTGAAGAGGCTCCAGTTACTGAAGAAGCTTCTGTTACTGAAGAAGCTCTAATTATTGAAGACGCTCCAGATGATGCAGAAGCAGTTCTTGAAGAAACTTTAGTTACAAAAGAAGCTTCAGTTACTGAGGAAGCCCCTGTTGCTAATGAAGCTTCAGTTGTTGAAGAAACACCAGTGGTTGAAGGAGCTCCTGTTGCTAATGAAGACCCAATTGCTGAAGAAGCCCCAGCTGCAGGGGAAGCTTCTGTTGTTGAAGAAGCTTCAAAATCTG
Source organism: Eurytemora carolleeae (assembly GCF_000591075.1). Classification (NCBI taxonomy): domain Eukaryota; kingdom Metazoa; phylum Arthropoda; class Copepoda; order Calanoida; family Temoridae; genus Eurytemora; species Eurytemora carolleeae. Next base: position 336,947 of record NW_019396170.1, read on the forward strand.
AAGAAGCTCCTGAATCTGAAAAAGCTCCTGTTGCTGAAGAACTTCAGGTTGCAGAGGAAGCTCCAGTTGCTGAAGAAACTCCAGTTGCAGAAGAAGCTTCAGCTGTTGAAGAAGCTCAAGATGCTGAAGAAACTCCTGTTTCTGAAGAAGCTCCTGTTACTGAAGAAGCTCCAGTTGCTGAAGAAGCTCCAGTTGCGGAAGAGGCTCTAGTTGCTGAAGAAGCTCTAGTTGCTGAAGAAGCTCCAGGTACTAAAGAAGCATCTATTCATGAAGAAGCTGAAGTTCCTGAAGAAGCTCCTGTTACTGAAGAAACTTCAGTTATTGAAGAAGCTCCTGTTGTTGAAGAAGCTCTTGTTGAAGAAACACTGGAACCAGATTCTATTGTTGAAAAACTTACTGATAATGAGAGTGAAGCTCCCAAAATAGAAGCAGAGACAGAGCCAAGCACAAATGATGAAGTTGCTGAAAATGAGTCCAGTGATGTTGCAGCAGAAACCCCAGCATCAGAGGAAGTAATTGAACCGGTGGAATGTTTTTCAACCCAAGCTGAACCTTCTTTGTCTTCTCCCGATGACCAACTTGACAGTATGATTACTCATGATGACGTTGAAGAAAGCATTGAATCTACCCAGGATAAGGAAAATGTTATGCCTGAAGTGATTGATCAAGAAGATGCTCCTATTGACGAATCTGAACCAATGGCCGAGAAACCTGAAGAACACTCCTCTGATAGCATCACAGATATGGTAAACAAAGCAATGGAGTCCATGAATTCCACAGAAAAAAAAGTGGATGAAGCAGCAGTAACCATAAAAGAAACAGATTCTAAAACAGGATTAGCATCAAAGATAATAGGAAAAGCTAAAACAATTGGAATGAAAGCTATGGAATCAAAAACAGATGCAAAGAAAAGACCAACTTCAGGAACTCCCAGAGCTCCTAGTAAGCCTGTAGCCACTACAACAAAAACTTCAACCCTGGTGAAATCAGCAACCCCAACTCGGCCAACAACTCAAAATGTGAAAACTGCAACGCCCCTGAAATCAGCGGCCCCTGCAAGAACTGCATTGCCCCCTGTTAAGCGCAATGTTCCGGTAGTTAAACCTAACACGCCAGTCAGTAAAACCACAACACGTCCAAGCCCAGCTTCAAACCAAACCAAACAATCTCCGACCGCCCGTAAACCACTCCAAACCAAACCAAGCCCAGCTATTGCACCACGTGTAGCTTCCACCACGGCGGCCCCTCGTCCAGAATCCACACGGATAGCTCGACCTACCAACGTAAAACCACTTTCCTCACCGAGACCATCTCCAGGAAGACTCCCACCTCAGTCAAGACCATTATCGAGGCCATCCTCCTCCCCAAAACCAACAACACCTAGAATTCCTCTGCATCAAAGACCGCTTCCTAAACCTTCAGTCCCTCTGGTTAAACGCTCCACTAGTCCTGCTAAAAGACCTGCATCAAGAGCTTTATCCCGACCTAGAACCCCTAGAACTCCTTCAGTTCCCCGGGTTCCAATTTCTATCCGACCTGCAGGAAGTCTTCCTCCATTCAGGGTGTCAACCGCTGCTGGAGCTAAAAAACCAACATCACTGACGATAAAACAGATCAAGAGAACAGTAACATCTTCGCCCAGTACACCGGTAGAAAATGGATTCCATCATGACAACCATGAATCTTATGGAATTGAGCATGATGCTCCTGAAATGAATGGAGTTGACCATGATGGCCATGAATCGAATGGTGTTGTTGCCACCTCACCAACTGACTTGTAAATAGTAGTAGGTGTTAAAACAAGTCATGGCTTTTTTAATATTAGATCTATCACATTAAAATTGCATTGTAATTAACATATTCACTCTGATGTTTATTCTATATCCCTATTGTTTAAGGGCTGAATGCTTGAATTATCTTAAATTTTTCCATAGTATTTTATGTACATGCAATGAATACAACATTCTACACCATTGTTTGAATTTTACTATTGTAGTTAAGATATAAAGTATCTAGAATAAACAAGAAATATTTAAAAACTTACAGTTTGTTGTGACTAGCCTTAAAGCATTAAATGTATGTTAGAATAGTCTTAATGTAATTTGAGCTTCAACACAATCAGTCATCTTATTGGCGTGCCTAACAGGCTAACATGAGCATAAAATACTAAATTTTGGCAGAAATTTGTGCCAAAACTTACATTGAAACAAACCCATTTTTTTATTTAGCAGCTTCAGTACACCCTTCAAAAAATTTGTCAGTTGCATTTTTGAAATAAAGTTTTTTACATAATTACTTTGGCAGTATTATTAAGCTTCGTAACTGTAAAACAATATTATACTCGTATTTATTGGTAAAATGTAAATATAAACATTATACGCGCACACCCGCTTCATTGTAATGCTGACTTGCTATCAAGAATAATATAATGTAAAATGTTCACATTTTATGAACGTTGTATTTATAAATAAAATCAGGTTACTAAATAAATTATAATAAATGTAGATATTTTTTATTTTAAATAAGACAAAAAATATTTTTCAAGTGACAATTTTAAGTTAAAATATTCCATGTTGAAAATTTTCCAATGGCATTTTTAGATGAAAATATTGCAAGAAGCATTTTGACAATATTACAATCAAAGATGATCTATCCAATCTAACAATGTTACAATGAAAGATGATCTATCCAATCTAACAATATTACGATCAAAGATAATCTATCCAATTTAACAATATTACAATTAAAGATAATCTATTGTTGTATTCCGGATTGTTTGATATATGAGTGAACAGTCCCTTGAATCCAACAGGAAGCCAGATGAGTCAGGACATCCCGGACCGCTGCAGCGTAGACACAAGTCGCACTGCACATAGCCGTCCAGGGACCTGTGCTACATACCGTGCACAGACAGCTTACAGAGAGAACCTTTCTGAACGAGAGAGAAGAAGAAGAAGAAGATGAACCGAGTTTCANATCAAAGATGATCTATCCAATCTAACAATATTACTATCAAAGATGATCTATCCAACTTTAACAATTTTCCGAAATGCATTTTCCCAATTACAATTTCTCCATTCTCGGATTAAATTTAAGCCGCGGTTTAAATATGGTTGGTTCCACTTAAAATTGTATCAAATGTTTCAAGATTTAAGCCGGCGCTTAATTTAAACCGGGTTTTGGCGGATTTAAACCGCGGCTCAAATTCTTTAAATTCCATCTCTGGGCATTTTCCACATGACAATTTGCCAACTGCACACATGTAAATTGACCATTTTTAAAGATTTTCCTAGTGAAAAGTCTCTGTGGGTATTTTTCAAGAGCATGCATTTTCCCATTGGTAACTTCTAAAATGTACAATTTCTTAAGTGTCCTACCTAATTGAGAAAGTGTGGTTCTAACAAAGATTAAAAAATTTCTCAGCTTTTAAAATTTAATCTCAATTGCATCTTAAATAGGAGTAAATAGTTAACAAAAATGATAATATAAGATCAAATACATGAACAGAGCTGAAAAACTTTAGAATGGATATCGAGCTTCTTGATCCTCTCTTTTTGCTAATTTCCAGACTAAATTAGTCTATTAACATGATTAAATTTATATTTGTTTAAATGCTCTAAATGCCGGCTCATAAACAGCTGACTTCAGCTCAATCGGATATTAGTCCAATCGATATAGCATCGTATTTGTAATTGTTGTAAAACTTGACTTTTATACTGTAGGGATATCCAAAAAAGAGGATTAAGAAGAAAATCAAAAGTGTGTACATTGGATACTCAGATTAAGCGATCGGGATTAAGGATATATCATTCTAAAGTTTTAAGCTCTTTTAAGCTAATTTAGATGCGCAAATACGGGGTAAGATGAAATTAGATTTGGAAATCCAATCTTCTGCATTAAATATAATCTTTAAAAAATGTCCGTAAAAGAAATGAAACAAAAATTCTGATGACCTACTTCTAGTGAGGAACGCCGTTTTAAAGTATAATGTTCTATGCTATAGTTATCGTAATCCTGTAAATATTTATTGTTGAATAAAACACTAAAAATTCCTTAAAACTAACTTAAAACTAGGAACAATAGAAAATCTGACTCTGAGTTTTGATCAACTGGAATGAAGAGTTCCTTGTCAGTAATCTTCTACAAGAAAGCTGAAGCACCAAGGAAAGATTGGGCTCCGGGAGTGGACGGAGGAGTTCCATCGCTAGAAGACATCGAGGGGTTAGAGCTGAAGATGAACAGAAATCCTGGAGGAGTTGAACTACTTAGTGGAGAGCTGGAGCTACTTGGGTTGGATGGGAATGTCATCACCATTGATGAAGTAGCAGAACTACTTGAATCTGTGCTCGAACTACTTGGGTTGGATGGGAATGTCATAACCATTGATGAAGTAGCAGAACTACTTGAATCTGTGCTCGAACTACTTGGGTTGGATGGGAATGTCATCACCATTGATGAAGTAGCAGAACTACTTGAATCTGCGCTCGAACTACTTGGGTTGGATGGGAATGTCATCACCATTGATGAAGTAGCAGAACTACTTGAATCTGTGCCAGAACTACTTGGGTTTGATGGGAATGTCATAACCATTGATGAAGTAGCAGAACTACTTGAATCTGTGCCAGAACTACTTGAGGAATCAGTTGGAGATGAACTTGGAGCTGATGAAAATGTGAGAACCAAGGAAGAAGATTTAGAAGAGCAAGCAAAGCTTGATGTTTGTTCTGAGGATGAGCTTGGATTGGAGGAGAATGCAAGTATTGTTGGAAGATTTGAACTGGATGAAGATGATGAAGGGAATGTAAGGACTAATCCACAAGATGCTGAGGTTAGAGGAGCTGCAGTTGTAGTTATTGAACTTGAACTGCTTGGAGCAGATGAGAACGTTAAAACTAAAGATGATGTTTCAGTGGAAGAGCTGCTTGAAGATGACTTTGGAGGTGAACTTGAACTTGGAGCTGAGGAGAATGTTAAAACCAAAGATGATGTTTGAGATGAACTTGAACTGCTGGAAGATACACAAGATGATGAGCTTGAACTTGGAGCAGAAGAAAAGGTCAGGACCAGAGAGGATGTTTGCGAAGAGCAGCTGCTTGAGCTGCTTGAAGAAGATGAAATACTGGAAGAAGAAGATGATGAGGAACTTGAGCTACTGGATGTATTAATGGAACTACTTGAAGAGCTTAATGATGATGAAGAGCTGCTTGAGCTTGGCGCAGAGGAGAATGTCAGCACCAATGAGGATGTTTTTGAAGAGCTGCTTGAGGAGGATGAACTGCTTGAAGAAATGGATAATGATGAACTTGAACTTGAGGAGCTACTGGATGCACCACTGGAACTTGAGGATGTAGAGCTTGAGCTTGGAGCAGAGGAGAAGGTCAACACCAAAGAGGATGTTTGTGAAGAGCTGCTTGAAGAAGTTAATGATGAGCTGGAACTTGGATTAGAAGAGAAGACCAACACTAATGGTGAGTTTTCAGAGCTTGAGCTTGATGGAGAGGAGAGAGTAAGAATCAAAGCAGAAGATCCTGATGTTGGGGCTTTTGTGGTTGCTTCGCTGCTAGAAGAGCTAGGTGCTGATGGGAAAGTTAGAACCAAGGATGATGTTTGAGAAGAACCACTTGAGCTACTGGAAGAACCTGCTGACGATGAGCTGGAACTGGGAGCAGAGGAGAATATGAGAACTAGAGAAGATGTTTTAGAGGATGAGCTTGAACTACTAGAAGATACATCTGAAGACAAAGATGAACTATCTGAACTTGAACTAGGGGCAGAGGAGAATATTAGGACTAATGATGATGTCTTAGAGGAAGAGCTGGAATAGCTTGATGAGCTTGTGCTTGGATAAACCAAACAACCAGCACTTGTTGATGTACAAGCTTCTATAAAGCAGAGGTCCAGGCTGGTAATGGAGTCTGTATCTGGGATGCAAGATATATCAGCAGACACTTCATACAGCGTTCCACCTGAAAAAAAGCTAGAGTAAGTAGAAAGATGAATTTGTTTGGATTAAACTTATGCTAGCTGCAAATGTTTTAGAAATTTTTGAAATTCCATGGGTAACACCGAGCACTCAGGCTAAAATCATGATTTAATACCACGCATGGGTAAACAGAAGGGTTAATTATAAGTGAAAATATGAACCTGGGCAATGCATGTATCGATTTTTGTCCTTAAGGATTTTTAAATTTCAACTGCAAGGCTGTGCATCTTCTGCTAAAAAATATATATATACCTATGGTTGAATAGAAGGTCCATGAATGTGAAACAGATCCAACCGTCCCTCCACCGCCATTATTATCCAGTGTTGTGCAGGATATCTAAACAAAGAAACCTCTGCAACCTAAAGTTGAAAACTTTTGGTTTTCAGGCTTTGAATTTTGTTGGATCAAATGGTCGAAGTTAAAAATGTCAAACATATACACCATCAGGTTGCAAAGATATGCGGATGAGAAAATATTAGTTTGATGCAATACAAAACGATATTTATTCATTTAAACACTTTGTTTCAAATATCAAAAATTATAGAAGACAGTTGGACTTGTTAAAAGCTTTGATATATATTACTTTTTGTTTTGATTGGCTAAAACCAATTATTTAAAAGAATATCGCTAAACTTTGATAGAAACTAATAAAACTTGGAAATGATATAGAATCAAGAAAAGACGAAAAGGAAAAATTTAATCAGGGCATAACAAACTTTTTGATGAATTAATGAAATAATCAATTATCATTCTGATACACATTACAGGCTAGACTTATTTCAAATGGAACAAAATATTATTAAGTAAAATAGTTAAATAAATTAGTAAAATATGTGAATTTCAGTTCACCTTGTATCTACATAATAAAATTTAACATAATAATTACGAGTTCAAATAAAAGTAAATAGTATAAATGTCGTCTTAGTTAAACCAATGCCGCTTGCTGCTGCTTGCAGTAGAGATGTCAACGATAGTGTAACGTAACGTAAAATGTACGTTTTTGTACGTTACGTTACAATAATGTGTAACGTTTGGATATATTCTATATAACGTGAACGTTAAACGTTAACGTTATAGAAGCTCATACCTAACGTTAACGTTAAACGTTAACGTTAGAGGAACATACCCCCAACGTTAGCGTTTTGTGGAAATGTAACGTTATTTTTCTAATATCTAACCATTTGTCCTCAGCACTCATTTGTCCTCAGCACTCTTTAGAGCTCAGCACACATTGAGGCCAAAAAACCTCCTGGAAACCACAGATTTCATTGATCCATATGCCTGGTACTTACCGAAGGTGCATCTATCTTGGTCAGATCTGTTGAGAAAGCAAGCTGACAGACAGCATAAACTCCCCCGGACTCAACCACGAACTCCTCCCCGGATAAAGCAGTGAGGGCCCGGTTAACCGGCCTCAACCCAGCCAAGGTCTCGAAGGGTAAGGCGAGGCATGAAGTTAGGCAGAGTAAAGTCAATCCATAGGTCATCCACCTACAAAGGCAAGTGATAGCAAAAACAAAGATGCATCTTTTATAAATATACTTTGCTTGGGTGTCTGTACGTTTGTCTGGTTGTATCCAATAATTTTCAAAACGCCTAAATTCTTTCGGCCCAATTTTTTTGTGGGGCCTCGCATGACCCAAGGAGAGGTTTATGAATGTTCAGAGTTTTAAAATTTTTTAGATTTTGTAAAATTTCGAAAATCCACGAAAAAAAAATGAAAATCTGCATCTTATATAAAGCCCTTGTAATTCATAATTAAGTTGGTTTTATTAATGTTGTGAAAAAAATATTAATCTTCTTGTATTAAAGTCCGAAGTTTAAATCCTGAGACAAAAACTTGAAATTTAAACATTTTGTGAAAATTATCTTTAAACAATTCATATCTTGAAGCACCCAAAGTTTCAAGAAACGAAAATTCCTAAGAAGCAAAAAATTTAAAAGACAAAAAGATAAACTTTATCCATCGGTGAAGCGACTGCTTTTACTGCTTTGTGTAAAAAATCGAGAATTTATTAGAAGCTAAAACTTTTGTGCGGGATAGAGTTAATTTACGGCAATGCTTGATATTGATATCCATTGTGTAAAGTTCAAAGATTGGGAAAAAAAAGTTCTTCCTAATTTGAGTAAATTATTCCTATTGAGTTCCGAGCACAAACTATTTATGGCGGAATCATTCGGACGATAAAAGATAAGGATAACTGCTTTTTCAAGGGATTATCAACCGAATGAATTGACCTCCCCGGAACCAGATTTAAATATATTTTAAAATATCAAGAATTTGATGAATCACGTAAGCGTGGTTCAACCCCTTCTCATCATCTTGAACTGGTGCACAAAAGAAGTGGTTAAACTATAACATCTACGCCATGCACAGCTACAGTTCGATATTCATTAAAGAGAGTTACCAGCAATGTATGGTAGTTGAACTGAATTATTAAGTATTTTTTTAGGCATCATTAAATACCTATAAGATGTTTTTACGGTGGATATTTGTTCCGCAAGAGCGATAATTCAATCTTTAAAATCCTCATAGATTGTTCATTTTTGAGATTTGGTTTGAGAACTGGTTTTTAAAAAATTATTCAGTAACGAAGTCGAAAAAAGTAATAAACATTCTAAAGTACACTATAATTGGTTGTTTAGGACCAGGTTGAGAAAATAAAAATTAACTATTATCATCGACAATAAGTAATCTTATTTAGTTATTGGTTTCTGTAATGTCTCATTGTTGACAAACATTTTCTGCAGATTTTCTAGAACTTTTATTGAAAAGACGACATTTGAAGAATTAGAAGAAATCTGCGAACAAATTCATAAGGTACAAGAAATTTAATATAATGATGGAAAAAAATAATTGATTCAATCATTGATTTATTGAGTAAATTAGTTTACTGTAGAATTTTTAAGACATTTTTGTCGTCATTATTTAATAATTTAAAAAAATCGATTCTCAAAACGTAACCACCCTAACGGAGGATTTTGAACGTCGAATTTGCACTCAAACTCAAAAATTACACATCATTAAAAAGTTTTATATGTCTCATATGAATCCTAAAATAGTTCTACACAATACTACATTCTCAGTTCAACTACCATCCATTTCAGGTCACTCCCTATAAATTTGGTCCTGCACGGGGACTAATATTAAAATTTTGCAAAAAAAAATGATACGTACATGCTAAGTCTCGGTACAGAAGTAAGATTAGGACCCTACCAAACGACAAGTCGCATTCCTCGGTATAAAGCTATAGGTCAAAAGTGACCAACAGAGACTGCATGAATGAGGGATAACCTGCAGGACATTAATTACAGGCACTGACACTTGATAAAATTAACACCTGGGAGGGTTTAATAAATCTTTACTAATTTCAGAATTATCAAAAGTTGGCAACAAAAAATTTTTATTATTTAAGGAATATTCGGTAATATGTAATTATGATAATATATAAAGACTAAAAATAACAATTATGATACGTTACGCGTAATTACGCGCAACACTTTCTTTCACTTACGCGAAATTGCGTGTTAATTATGTTTACGAAAGAAAGTCTAGTTTCGCGAAAATAAGGCATACCGAGTAAGCATGCAAAATTACGTAATACAAAACCATTCCACAATTAGTAAAGCACATGTTAATTCTCAGAAATGAATATAGAACGAAAATATGTGTATGGATTTACGTGCTAGAACCATGTCCAATCTGATTGGATATTTTTATTACTTTCAAATTGAAGTTTCGCTTTTTAGGCGTAATTGATGCAAAATCTCGCGAAATTACCTTGTAGAAATTACGGTGTAATTTCGCGAAATTGAAGTTTCGCTAATTACGCGTAATTATTACAAAATTTTGCGAAATTACTTTGCAGAAATTAGGTCATAATTTCGCGTAATCCTGCGAAATTACACGAAATGAAAATTATTTCGCGTAACTGCACGTAATTTCGCGTAAGTGAATAATCTATTACGCTGGAAACTCTAAATAGTATTAATCATAATGATTTTAACTGCAAACTATATAGAAAGGGAATCTCAAAATGTTGCGACATTATTACTGACCTTTAGCTTCTCAGTTTTATTTAACGCATGTAAGTATGTATGAGTTCAGCACCAAATTTATCCGGCTACATTATACATATAAGAAATTATAAACTCTTCTGTTTTCCTCCATATCTGTTCAATGAGGGGATGAAGGCCAACCACAACAACTTCTATTCCGAGCCACATTCTCCTCATTTTCTCGTCCGAGCCACCTCTTAATCCTCGTCCTTCCAATATTATTTTTTATAAGTATCAAGTCCTCCACGATAAAACAATTTTTTAAAAATTGGGCCACTGCACGTTTTGAATTTTAGTAAATCGAAAAAAATAGTTTCAATTGAATTCAAAGTTTTCGAGTTCTATGTCCTTAAAAATGTTTACCTTTTTTACGCTCATTTTCAGATATTCTTGGTGTAAAATGCCGCAAATAATTCCGAGATTATAGAACTTTAATCTTTTTCTTAATTATAGTGAAAACTATAGATTTTTTCCGGGTGGTTCCATGGGGAAAATGATACGCATAGGTATGCTAATCATTTTGCTATTTATTTCATATCGCGAAGGTAGGCTATTACGGAGGCAGAAGAGTTTTAAGTTTTACCTCATTAAAGTTTGACATCATTCTCATGTCTCTAAAGATTCAAACATGATTTAAACATTTCAATACTTTAGCCTATCCATATGTGGCTCGTTCGAGAAGTTGTTGTGGCTGGCCTTCCTCCCCTCGTTCAATAAGAGGAGAAATGATTTCAATTTACTTTTTTTACGTGTTGCGACATTTTTCAAGTAACAGACGAACAAAGCTCACATTCACTCCAAATTTTTCTGGTTCTCGCTGTTTATATCAAAATATTTTTCTAGGCACCCTGAAGACGTGAAGGTATGCTCAGGTTATGGAGGTGCACCTGTGCATTTAAACATTTTATTGAATTATTAAATATTATTTAATTACTTTTAAAATATACTTAACTACCTAATGTAGGTACTAGGTAATACACGACACAGAAAGGATAGACGTGTAATAATATAGAACTCTTTAAATACTTTAGACCAAGGTTATAATGCAAGGAAAGTTATTACAGAGGTGTACGCATCTTTTGTACTGCAGTGTACTGTCTCTAGGTGGTAATGTAAACACAAGACGGATGTCAAAGCCTGACATGGGATCCATCTTTCACATAAACAATCTATGAAATATTCTGGTCATAGGAAACTTTTATGTAAATTACCAAAATTATCAAATTTATTGCTTTTAACCTTCTTGGATACTAAACGAACACGTGTTTAGAAATTCCGCCCAGAGAGAACTGGTTTCAATATGTACGCAGAGTATACAAAACTGCAATTAACGTCTGCAAAAATTTAACTGAATCAATATTTCATTTAAACATTATTTTTTTGTATATTAGTATTTACAATTTTGAATAAAGCGCTAATTTGAAGTTATTTTCTTGATGACTTCATGAGCGCCAACTTTTCTTCGTACAACCTTAAAACAAAACAAAAATATTCTACAGTCAAACCCTTAATAACGAATACATCGGAAGAATTTATCAAATGTCGTCTTGACAATTTTTCAATGAGTTTTTTATTGTATATTACGAATTACGTAAATTTCAGTATTTGCGAAAATAAATAAATAGCTGAATATGCGGGAACAGTTTTAAAGAGTTCCATATAATCATTTAATTAAAAAGCTAAATATCTGCAACATTCCATTATCAGAAAGTGAAGAATACGACATTTGATGAGTTCTTTCGATGTATTCGTTATTAAGGGTTTTATTTTTATAATTTAAGCTTATAACAAAATAAAGTCTGAAGTATATAGCTTACTAAAGCTGGTTAAAATTGGGATTCCTTTTAAAACAAAAAGAATTAAGTCTTTGCCACAAAATCTGATATTTTAATCTCTATATCTTTGCAACCTAATGTCGTAGACCTTAAATATCTAAAACAAACATATTCTGTCAATTAAAATAGTATAAGTTTGAAATATCAGGTTGCAAAAATAAGAAAATGTTGTAGCTAAGACTTAATCTCTTTTTAAGACTTTATAAACATATGTTTTGAATCTTAAAATTTTTCAACACCACGACCTTCGAGGTTCAACTCCGCGACCTTCTAAATATCTAGCAGTGTTTCAAATTGAAGCCAAATGGGAGAGTTGTAATTTCCACAATTGTCGAGGAAATATTTTCCGAAATGTTTAAAAATTCATTAATTTATCCATGCATATTATGACCGTTCTTACATTTTGTTCCAGATTGTGGTCTCGAGAAATTTTGTTTCCGTAGATCGGATTTTATGAATAGCGAAAACTAGTTGAACGACGTAGGAGTTATCTTAATCCAATTTTTGATTAAGTAGAAACGGGATTACATAATTCAAATTTTAAATTAAACAGGAAACAAATAAACTTATAACTCTAATTTTCTTATCTTTATAATTTTATGATGACGTAGACCTTTACTATTTCAAATTATAAATTTTGCAAAGTCAAATTCTAATCAAGATTTAAAATACCAAAGGCTGCAAAAATAAAAAAATAAAATAAAAAATAAAAAAATAAAAAATAAAATTAAATTCCAAATCAGTTCCTTTACAAGTCTTTATATATTTGCTTGTCTGTTTTTTGTTCGAACCAAATAAATGTCAACACGGCTAAATCAATCAAGTCAAACTTTTTTGAGGCAACTCACATGAGATGGTTTACAGATGATCAGAATTTTAAAAATTTCTATTTTTTTTAATCCACGAAAACAAATCGATAAAAGAACAACAATTGAAAGTTAAAATTGAAGATGGGCGAGAAGCGCCCTGGAACTGGAAGCCTGGTAAGTATTAATCTACCTAGCCTTCTCTTCCATCTCTTCTAGCTCTTGCTGCTTATTCCTGAACATTAATAAAACTAAAATAAACCTTTCAAAAACTTAGACGGCATACACCCTCCCGAAAACCTTAAAATACCAGTCTCTATATAGGTATACGTATTTTTACGTATAAATACGTATGCTCAACTTTTGGGTAAAGAACATACGTTTATTTACGTATTTTTACGTATTTATCATACCAAGCAATTTTCTAAATGCTTTGGTTTTTCAGAAACGTATTTATACGAAAAATTACGTATACCAATTAATTTTTCTAAATTTTTAGGTTTTTATTTGACGTATTTTTACGCATTTTTTAAAGGTTTTTTCTTTACTTAAAAAATGTATTTTTTTTAGAGTTAAAAGTTTGGTGCAAATCTAAAAATACATATAATTTCGTAAATTTCATACCAAGAAATTTTTCAAGTTTTTAGGTTTTTATTTTACGTATTTTTACGCATTTTTTTAGGTTTTTTCTTTACTTAAGAATTGTAATTTTTTAGAGTTTAAAAGTTTGATGCAAACCTAAAAATACGTATATTTTCGTAAATTTCATACTGTAAATTTTCTGGTTATCGCTGCAGCAATACCCAGAATATCGAATAGGAAGACGACATTGTTGTAATACTTAAGTGTATTTGATGTTGTTGCAATCAAATAGTTGTACTAGACAGTAGACACTTATTTTATCACTCAATTATTGAAATGGGGCTGCATACATTGCACAATTGCTGTGTCTTACGGTCCTTGGACTTTAAAAAGTTATAACTTGATTCTAGAAGTCGTCTTCCCATTTCAGTATCACTGTATTTTTGCCGCCCATATATTTTTAGAATTGAAAGGATGATTTTCATTTTTCACATGCAGGATTAAGCCTTTATAGTTGGTGGTTGTAGGTCGTCATTAAACTATTAATCTTTCTGTGGGTAGCCATGAATTAAATGAGATGATGTGATATTTCTAATTTATAGTTATTTGTAAATAAGACCTTGAACATGTTTAGTAATAAATCAACATAAAAATATAAAAGTTACACATTACAAATCTTTCACAACGTTATACTTATTAAAAGAATGCATGAACGAAGACTACTTTTTGATTTTCCTTGTATGATTTAAAACAAATTGAGCCTTTGTCACAATTTTTAATCCCTATATCTTTGCAATTCAATGATGTAGAATAAGATAATTCAAAAAATGAATTCTTTTATATCAAATAATAAAGGTTTACACAACCAGATTGCACAGATTTGAGTTTGTGACAAAGGCTTAATTCCCTTATTTTTGAACCTGTAAAGATTTAGATTTCTGGCAGCAATACTTTCTGCTTCCTCTGCCTGTGTTCTGAAAAACTTTATTAAAGGTTTTGTTTGCTAAATAAATTAAATATTCCTAATTCAAGTTTGTAAAAGAGAAAACTTTTAAAATTTGGAAGTTTATGCTTCTAATTCAAAGATACGTTCTCTATAAAAACAAATTTTCTCAGCCTCATACGTTCTATTAAAATTACGACATGATTAACTTAAACATCAAAAATTTTGCACAAGTTTTTTTGGGAACTATAAAATTAGTATTTGTGCTGGCTATAATTTTACCCTTATCGATAATAATAATAACTAAGATAGCTAATAGCTAAGAAACAAAAAGCAGGTCAGTTCTTTATTCCTAATACATGTTTAAAAAGTAAATTAAAACCCCAGTTTTGTAAAATTGAGACAGTTAGATTAGAATATGTCTAACTGTATCTAAACTTGAACCTGCATGATTCCAAGGTATTCTGTAGACTCTGTAGCATCCTGTCCATATTTGTGGCATGCCGGGCATCCTCTTCAGCTGCACTCTCCAGCGTTAAAATCTCCCTGAGTTTATTAAAATATAAATGTGTATTGTGCACGATTAAAATGTACAATTTTTTTAAGAGCAGAAAGCCGACTAATCTTTAAAATAAGATCCTAGAGTTAATAATCACAAAATATCTCTAATCTGGGCATTTTCAAAATGTGGTCCGACTTTTAGTGCTTTCATTATTACCGAAGATATAAAAAATTTCGTTCAGATTTAGAAAAATTTCGTTTAATTTAAAAAAATTTAAATCTGATAGAAATTCTTAACATCTCAGGTAATATTGCCAGCAGAAAAAGGGCAGACAACATTTAGGAAATGCCAGGACTAGGAGAATCATTTTAAAAAATCATACATGATAGAGAAGGTTGACGACTAAATGTCACAAATAAATTCAATTTCAAGGACGATTTTTAAGTCTTGCTACTGCCAAAATAAAAAAATTAGATCACAATGACTTCATACAAAAGGACGGTACTAAAGATGTAATACATCAATTGAATTCTCTAACATTTTCGATGTTAAGGGTTAACTTTTAATGCCTTTGATAAAATATTTAAATATTTAAATGCATGAAGCAACTTTGAATGAAAGAAAAAACAATTGTCTCATTATTTGTGGGTAACCCTGTATGTGACGTTCTAGGAGTGACTAATGCACAAATCATTTTTCCTACCTTAAATAATTTCAATTAAAATTGCTACCTTTCCCATTTGTTCTGAAGTTTGGTTGCAGCCTCCCTACTCTTCTTAGCATCTTGCAACCTTTTGTCTGAAGTCGTCGTCGGTATATATCAATACAGTAGAGACGACTTTCTTTTTTAATTTTGATTTCTACTAAGCTTTAAAACAGAAGAAACAAATAAACATTTAAACAAAAAGAACTAAAATATCGAGTGCTTAGGATTGTAGATTAGCTCATGCAAAACTTTTGACCTCAACTGTGAATGGCGGCGTCAGATTTTTAGTTACAACCTCAGTGGCCGAATTTAAAGAATTTGAGCTGCGGTTTAAATTTGGTTGGTTCCACTTAAAATTGTATCAAATGTTCTAAGATTTAAGTCGGCACTAAATTTAAACCGGGTTTTGGCGGATTTTGACGGATTTAAACCGCGGCTCAAATTCTTTAAATTCCATCTCTGGTAACTTATTTGTTGTATTATTAAAAATTAGAATTAATATCAAATTGCTAATCATTATTTTAACATTTACCTAAAAGATCTAGCTTCTGCTCTAGGAGGTATTCATCCATATTGATAATCTTCTGCAACTTTAGTTTCAGTTGAAAAAATCCTTCCTCCTGAAATAATAATAAAAAAAATAGAACCAAAAGAACATGAAGATATATTACAAATAAGTTTAAAGTTAAAATTATAAGCTCAGTTTTGATTTATAAAAATCAGCCACGACTTAAAAATCGTCTAAAATAGTTTAAATTTTATGTTAAATCATTTAAAGCTAAACTATTAAAATTTGGTGCAGTATCCACAGCACAGGGTAACCCTTAAAAGAAAGATAACGTTTTTAGGAGTTATAAACCCTGATATCACAATATAAGGTGCACATCTATAGCTTTGATATTTTAGGAGTTATAAACCCTGATATCACAATATAAGTTGCACATCTATAGCTTTGATATTTTAGGAGTTATAAACCCTGATATCACAATATAAGTTGCACATCTATAGCTTTGATATTTTAGGAGTTATAAACCCTGATATCACAATATAAGTTGCACATCTATAGCTTTGATATTTTTAAACTGCACACTGAGATGAGTAAGGAAAGTATAACTGAAAAAGTTTAGGTCAGCACATATTGTATATATATTTTTATTTGTATATATGTAATATATATATATTGAGAAAGCACTTGTAAACTGTTGAAACGAATAGCAACAAAGCCAAGATTAAAAAAAAACATTTTTTCAATATATAATTTAAAAAGTAATTATTCAAAATCCGGAAGGCATATGTATCTGTATCTCCTAAATATATGAATACAAGTAAGGTATATGTATCTCCTAAATATATGAATACAAGGAAGGGATTGTATCTGTGTCTACTAAGATATAAAAATGCAAGGAAGGTAGTGTATCTGTATCTCCTAGATATATGAATACAAGGAAGGTATTGTATCTGTATCTACTGAGATTTAAAAATACAAGGAAGGTAGTTTATCTGTATCTCCTAGATATATGAATACAAGGAAGGTATTGTATCTGGATCTACAACGATATAAAAATGCAAGGAAGGTAGTGTATCTGTATCTACTAAGATATAAACATACAGGAAGGTAGTGTATCTGTATCTACTAAGATTTAAAAATACAAGAATGGTAGTGTATCTGTATCTCCTAGATATATGAATACAATGAAGGTATTGTATCTGTATCTACTAAGATTTAAAAATACAAGGAAGGTAGTGTATCTGTATCTCCTAGATATATGAATACAAGGAAGGTATTGTATCTGTATCTACTAAGATTTAAAAATACAAGGAAGGTAGTGTATCTGTATCTCCTAGATATATGAATACAAGAAAGGTTATCTGTATCTACAAAGATATGGTAATACAAAGCAGTTAGTGTATTTGTATCTACTAAGATATAAAAATACAAGGAAGGTAGTGACTTGGTAACATTTAGCCTTGATAACATCTTACTGCAATTTTGCCTAGTACAATTTAATACAAAACACTCATTTATGTCTAATGCACTTGGACTAGACATATCAACCAGCAGCGGAAGAAAACAGAAATCCTTAGACAGCCTGGGCAGGTTAAAATATGTAGGAGTTATGATACCATCCCGGATTCAAACTACATCAAAATGATTGCTCATGACCTGGTTAAAGAAAGATGCTAAAGTTTCAATAAAATGTCCATTGTTAAACCTAGCATGACACATATATGTATTGTAATAATAATAAATAGTTTATATTTATTCAAGTCAAAGAGAGATGTTACGAAGGCAAAATGTTATCAAGGCAAAATGTTAAAGCATCATTTTTTTCAAGATTTTTTTTAAAGATTGTACTCTTATAACGTTCTCACCCTTGTACGGTCAGGGACAAGTTATTTGCGAAGAGCAAAAAAGGGAAATGAGTCCATACTGAAACAAAAAAAGTATATAAATGATTTTAAGACAAAGACTAAGAATTTAATAATCATACCATTTATTTTAAAAATAACAATTCAACAAATAAAATTTTCAACCCTGTTCTATTTTTCAAAATCCTAAAATCACATATAATTGATCACTGAGTTAACTTATAATGGTACCATTTCACCTTTTTCACTACCTCAAACTGTATCTAATATTAAGTACGGTCTAGCTTCTCAATATTTTCATAAGAACTACTCGATTTTCAATTTTTGGAAGAAAATAAGCGACAATTATATATTCAGGAGATCAACAGAAGCTGGTTAATATTCATCCCATTCACTAGAGTTCACAATAGTTAATTCGTTAGTTGATCAGTTTCATTACCTTTTCAATTCGACAAACATCATGGATATGATTAAAATTTAAAGGAAATTAAAGAATATTGTCCACCATTTATTAAACAAATAATATCAAAAAGGAATTATCATTTTACCTCCCAACTCCCGCTGTCATTACGAATTTGAATTAAAGCCTGGGTTTATTAAAAATTTTAAATATTTCTTATTTCTCTTATAGCTTTTAGATATCTTAAATCTATGATTTTTGTTCCTGGTCTGCAACTTCCGGAACAACTTTCTGCGCAACCGTCTTATTTTCTCCATTTGTTTCCTCATCTGAACTATATCATCAGATTTCTTCAGATTCTGGTTTCTAAACATAAAAACTAAATCAGTAACCAGTGGCCGAATTTAAAGAATTCGAGCGGCGGTTTAAATTTAAGCCGCGGCTTAAATATGGTTGGTTCCACTTAAAATTGTATCAAATGTTTCAAGATTTAAGCCGGCGCTAAATTTAAACCGGGTTTTGGCGCATTTTGGCGGATTTAAACCGCGGCTCAAATTCTTTAAATTCCATCTCAGATCTAATGAATAGGGAGACAAAGTTGAACTGTGTGGACGTTGAACCATTTCTCTTCAGGGTGAACCAGAAGAGAAGTGGATCAACTTAGTCTCCGCTGCTGTTCAACCTCTTCTTACTATTTATTAAAGCAGGTCCCTAATCAAACAAAAAAACCTAAGTTATCATATGATTATTTCATTTGTTGGATGATATAATTTGTTTTTTTTTTGATCAATTGACAAATCATCAGGAACCAAAGGAATTGAGTCTTTGCAACAAAAACTGACTTTCTAATCCCTATATCTTAGCAACCATAACGTCGTAAACCTTTGATATTTCAAACTATAAATTCTGTTAGACCTTTTTCAAAAATGATAAGATTGTCAAATGCTTTATCCAAATTATTTGCGGTTTATAATTCTTACATTTTTAAAAATTTTAGTCGTCAAAAATTATAATTTTAAATAAAATATACAAAAAATATGGCATCTATTTAGATTTTTTTCATTTAAAATAGTCAAGAACTTTTTTTCATTCCTTTCAAAATTTATCATTTTTCCCTCAAATAATAGTTATAGACTGTGTCCTATATAAAAGCTGCCTACACTTAAGGCATTACACCTATGCTTGTATGAAATTAATATTTCTCCAGGAAGGTCATTTGTAATCAAATAATTGCTGTGCTTTTCCTCCTTTGTCAATCAACAAAAAAATATTTTAATAAAAACATTCTCCTCATTCAAAATACAATTAATCAGCCAATTAAAATCATTCATTGACAAGCCAAAGATTTCGTTCTACAAACATAAAATTACAAACTAACAATTATAAATACATTTAGTTTCTTGATCTAAAAATTGGATATCACCTGGCATGGGAGAGATCCAACTTCAAACCCTTTCTTGTCTACTTGTTTTCTGTGAAGAAGGTTAACCAATAGTAGAGCTGGAACAGAGAGCATATCTTCTCTCCTCTCTTTTGCAAAATCATTTTGTTATGTTCATCTGCAGTATCGATTCATTTACTAATAAATGTACAATGTACATGGTTACAACTTTAATTACAGGGTGGCCAAAACATTTTTGAACCCATCCGTACAAAAATCCGTACATTTTCAGAAGAAATCCGTACAATCCGTACAATTTTCGAAAAACAATCCGTACAATCCGTACAATTATAATATTATTTAGAATGCAGAAAATAAGTTAAACTAACTTCATTTTGACGAGAATTTTTTGTACAATCCGTACAATTTGAAAACAAATCCGTACAATCCGTACAATTTTAGGGTTAAAAAAAATCAATCCGTACAATCCGTACAATCCGTACATTTTGGCCACCCTGTAATTATGTTCTGTTTTAAGAAAAAAAACTGGGTTCCTCAGTAAAGTCTCGCAGTGATGAGGAAGGTGCACAGATCAAAGCATCAACCATGGGTGGTTTTTTAAGCTCTCCTTACATCTGTCTCCATAATCAAATAATAGTTCTGTATCTTTCTCAATATCCTGTAAAGCTACTAAGATCACTCTAGGAATATTATTTAAGGTAAATACCTTTGGAACACAGTTTGGAGCCTTGCAGCTGTGATTGACAAGACGCCCCAACCTACCAGTCTCCTTTGTCGCATCAATACAGTATTGTTTATCTTTGTATTTAAAGTAATACATATAACAACCTTTGAAAGTGTCAAGGGAGTACTGGGTCTCCCTATGTTTAGCAGACTCTTTGTTTATTAACTCCCCAGCATACTCCAGGACAAACTCGCCCTTCTTGTAGCTACGGAGTGTTACAACACCTCGCCCTTTCTTATAAATCTCCTGTTCTTTAAGGTCAAGACTGTCTTCAGTTGCTAGGAGACGGGCTTCAATATCCAATATCTTCTCCTTTTCCAGTTCACTTTTACACTTTCTCTTAGATCGCCGAATAGGAGGAAGAGGAGGAGGAGTATGAGTATGAGTAGGAGCAGGAGGAGGATGTGGAGGTTCATCTGCTTCTTCTTCGTCGTCAGAACAATGAACCTTAAAGGGATAATCAAGGATGCAGTTCAGAACAATTAAATGATTATTTAAGTTAAGTTAAATGATAATTTATTTTGAAATATCAGAACACAATATATTCTTGAAATATTTTTATTGTTTCATTATTAAAACTTTACCATATACGAAAAACTTGTTTTTTTTTACCAACTTGTGATTTATTGATTCCAAATCTCTGAAATGTCTCAAAATCGCAACATGTTCCAAAACGTGTTTTGCGCCCAAACTTTGCTTTTGCTTAAAAAATGTGGCATTTTCTAAAATTAAATCAATAGTCATTAAAAATTTTAATTTGTCTATTGTAAGGATATTATATTTAAATAACTAAAATTGTCGCCTTAAATATTCTAATTTATAGTACAGACAGGGTTTTCCTTCTCAGCTTAAATTTAAATACAATGACAGTTAAAAAAGAAAACTTTTTGGCCCATACCTGAAAAAATTGCTGTTGGAACTTGCATCCTCTGTAGTTAGAAAAGTAAAAAAAAAAATCACATCAAAAAACGTTGCACCCCCCCCCCCCCTCTCGGTATAAGATTAACCCATTAAATCAGTGCTCAGGACCCAGATAAAAACGATTAAAAAACTCTCAAAGCCCAAATTTCAATGTTAAAAAATGCGAGATTAATTTTTTTCCACTCTGAATCCTCAAGTTAAAAAAAGCATGGGAAAAAAATAAAGATTAGTTTACCATGGGGTCTAATTCCTCTAATACTGATTCTTCGTCTTCCCCATTACTCTCGTATACTAAAAATAGTACAGGGTGCTGTGTTGCCAAATTAAAAGGTCAAAATAAAGTTACGTCTGCTAGAGTATATTTTAATATTTTATGTAAACGGTAAAAGACCGGGTTTTTTGAGAAACAACTGCACTGTCTTAGTATTCACGAATTTCTGATATTATTAAGTACAACACAGTGTGCAATACAAACATAAACAAACTATGGCGTTAATGAAATACTTAGGCATTTTTATTTAGCCAATAGAAAATATTCTTAACAAATTCTAGATGATAGAGTTGGCAAACACTGTTTACTATAAATTGTTATTTATTTAGTCCTAATTCTTCACATTTTGAAGTTAACAAATTATAACACCTCCCCCCCCCCCATCCATAGTTCTACATTCATTGATGTGGAGGGGAAACCCCTAATAATTTGTTGTGATGTTTGAAACATAATAATAATGATAACAAGATGAGTGCTATTGAAGTGTACCTATGAGAGGAGGACGGTAAGGTTGAACACGGACTCCATTCTTTTTCTCTTCCTTCTTCTTGTAAAGTAAATCCATCTTAAGTTTCAACTTTAAATACAAATTATTAAATAACGAAAGAATTGACGCATGTTAAACCAGAAATAAATGGAAATGCAGTCAAAACATTACAAACAAAACTGGATAGAAAAAAAAGTTAATTGAATGAAAATAAATTATTCCAAACCTTAAATGAAAATTAATATATATAAATAAAAAAAGAAAGCAAACAAAATAAGAAAAATAAAAAAATTCAGTTAAAACATAAAGCTGAAACCAACTGAATGAAAATAAGTAAATTAAAGGGACAGACCGGCTATATAAGGTAGTTGAATCGAGTATGCAGTGTTGTGGACAAATTCTTTAGAATTCATTAAAGGCATATAACATCCTGAGTTTGAGCGCAAAGTCGACGTTCAAACTCGTACTTTTTGGTGGATACGTTTTAGAATTTTTTCTTATTATTAAATAACGACGATAAAAAATGTAAACAAATTCTACAGTAAACTAATTTGGTGTTTAGGAACAGGTGGAGAAAATAAAAATTAAGCTTATCATCGAAAATTAGTAATCTTGTTAAATTATTAGTTTCTATTTTCTCATTATTCTAGTTTCTCATTATTCACAAAGATTTTCTGCAGATTTTCTGCAATTATTATTGAAAAGACGACATTTGAAGAATTTGTAGAAGTCTGCGAATAAATTCATAGAAAATAAAAAATTGAAAATAATGATAAATATGAAATAATTGATTCTAACATTGATTTATTGACAAATTTCTTTTCAGAAATATGTTCCTAAACATCTAATAAGTTTACTTCATAATTTTTATTTTATTTTACGTCGTCCTTATTTAATAATTAAAAAAAATCGATTTTGAAAACGTATCCACCCAAATTCATGATTTTGAACGTCGACTATGCACTCAAACTCAGTAATTATACATCGTAGAAAAGTTTCATACGTCTCAAATGAATCCTTAAGAATTTGTCCACAACACTCAGTTTAACTACCTTACCTTAAATGAATTAGAAATTATACGAAAGCTAAATGAAAATCATAGTTAATCACAGAAAAAGAAACAAAAGCAAAACAAACTGTTCTAAACTGAAAAAAATACAAGAAGTCAATGATAAGAACAAGATTAAAAAAGTACAATAAGTTAATAAAGAACAAGATTGAATAAAAATTATTACTCTATTGATCTCTAAATAGTTTGCTGTCCTCTGTTCCATGATGTTGTTCAAGGGTATTAGAATATCCTAGAATATGAACATATCTGAATATTCTATAATATAAATATATCTGAATATTCTATAATATAAATATATCAGAATATCCTATAGTATAAATACAGCAGAATATCCTATAGTATAAATACAGCAATACATCCTATAATAGAAATATATTATAATATCCTAGAATTTGAACATATCAGAATATTTTAGAATATCAGAATATTTTAGAATATCAGAATATTTTAGAATATCAGAATATTCTAGAATATAAATATATCAGAATATTCTAGAATATAAATATATCAGAATATCCTATAGTATAAATACAGCAGAATATCCTATAGTATAAATACAGCAGAATATCCTATAATAGAAATATATTAGAATATCCTAGAATTTAAACATATTAGAATATTTTAGATTATCAGAATATTTTAGAATATCAGAATATTTTAGAATATCAGAATATTCTATAATATAAATATATCAGAATATCCTATAGTATAAATACAGCAGAATATCCTATAGTATAAATACAGCAGAATTTCCTATAATAGAAATATATTAGAAATATCAGAATTTTCTAGAAAATAAATATATCATAATATTCTAGAATATAAATATATCAGAATATTCTAGAATATAAATATATCAGAATATTCTAGAATGTAAATATATCAGAATATATATATATATTCTGATATATTTGTATTCTAGGATGCATACAATTGTCCGTCATGGTATAAATTAATTGGGATTAAACAGTTTCAAAGTTTATTTATCAAATACATCTGTAACATTTATTATGTTTTCATAAGTTCCTTTAAATATTCATCTGCTACAGTTTAGGATCTGCCTGAGCAGCTTCCTCTACTACTCTATCTCGTTAAGCTGCTCCCAGAGTATTTGTTATCCCGCAGCTCTTTGAGTCCACCTTATGTTAGCTGTTCTTACTATCTGAGCTGCTCCCGGAGCTGTTCCTAGAGTCCCTGCTATGCCGGCCATACTTACAGTTCGTGCTGCTCCCTGAGTTATCCCTAGAGTCTCTGCAATGTTAGCCTTACTTATAGTTCGAGCTGCTCCCTGAGCTATCCCTAGAGTCTCTGCTATGTTAGCCATACAAAAAATCCGAGCTTCTCCCGGAGCTGTCTTTTGAGTTTCTGCTAGGCTATGTTAGTTGTCTTCATAATCTGAGATGCTTCTAGAGCTGTTTCTAGAGTCTTGCACTATGAGATGCTCCAGTTCAACATCTATCTGAGTCGAGAAGCTTCCTCATCTCAATATCTCGGTTAGCTATTCCACTTCAATATCTATCTCTTAGCAATCTCTCAACAACAGATTCCACATTCACTGCTGGTTCATTTGCTGCTTCTACTGTAAACCTAACTGCTACTGTGACTGTTCTGGAGTCTCCTGCTGCTCCTACAATCTGAGATGCTTCCACAGCATTCCTAGCTGCTTCCTTTGCTGAACAGGCAATTGATCTGTGAAGAGCTATCTACGAGGAGCAGTGTCTCCTGCATCAAGATCTCTTGTTCCTCAACTGTTTCTGCAATAGATCTGTGAAGAGCTGTTCCACAATGAGTGGCGTCTCCGTTCTCAGAATCCTCTTCTTCCGAAAGTGGTTTCACAACAGGTCTGTGAAGAGCTGTTCCACAATGAGCGGCGTCTCCATACTCAGAATCATCTGGTTCTGCTACTTTTACAAAGGGGCGATGGAGAGCTGTCTGCAACGAGCAGCTTCTTTCATCTTTGATACCAGATCCTTTTAGCTGTAGACCTCATGGTTTCTCAATTATGTCTGGAGGACGATAGATCCCGTCCTCGTAGATCCTCATGATCTCTTCTTCACCTGGAGTCATTGGTCATCTATACTGGTATTCTGGCTGCTCCATATCTTGGGTGTCTCCATTTTGAGAGAAGATGGAGCTTCTACATGTCCTAGAGATCCTGGCTGCTCTGTATCTCGAGTGTCCCTATTACTAGAACCAACTCGAGAATATGGAGCTTCTGCATATAAACACCTTAGGCCCCAGTAACGCTGTTCATAGATCCAGCTGGATAATTACTCCAGGATTTCTAGAAAGGGACTCTAGTATTCAAGATAAATACTCCAGGATTTCTAGAAAGGTACTTTAGTACTGAAGATAATTACTTCAGGATTTCTAGAAAGGGACTCTAGTATTCAAGATAATTACTCCAGGATTTCTAGAAAGGAACTCTAGTATTCAAGATAAATACTCCAGGATTTCTAGAAAGGTACTTTAGTATTGAAGATAATTACTCCAGGATTTCTAGAAAGGTACTTTAGTATTGAAGATAATTACTTCAGGATTTCTAGAAAGGGACTCTAGTATTTAAGATAAATACTCCAGGATTTCTAGAAAAGGGACTCTATTATTCAAGATAATTACTTCAGGATTTCTAGAAAGGAACTCTAGTATTCAAGATAATACTCCAGGATTTCTAGAAAGGGACTCTAGTATTCAAGATAATTACTTCAGGATTTCTAGAATGGGACTTGAGTAATGAATATTCAAGATAATTACTCCAGGATTTCTAAAAGGGATTCGAGTCTTCATTAAAGTTACTCCAAGATTTCTAGAAAGGGACTCTAGTATTTAAGATAATTACTCCAGGATTTCTAGAAAGGGACTCTAGTTTTTAAGATAATTACTCCAGGATTTCTAGAAAGGGACTCAAGTATTCAAGATAATTACTCCAGGATTTCTAGAAAGGGACTCAAGTATTCAAGATAATTACTCCAGGATTTCTAGAAAGCTAGACTTGAGTATTTCTAGAAAGGGACTCGAGTATTCATGAAACTTACTCCAGGATTTCTAGAAGAACTTGAATATTCAAGAAAGTCGAGGATTTCTAGAAAAGGATTCGAGTATTCAAGAAACTTACTCCAGGATTTCTAGAAAAGGATTCGAGTATTTAAGAAACTTAAACTCCAGGATTTCTAGAAAGAACTTGAATAAACAAGAAAGCCGAGGATTTCTAGAAAAGGATTCGAGTATTCAAGAAAATTACTCCAGGAGTTCGAGAAAGGGACTCGAGTATTCAAGATAGAATATTCAAGAAAGTTACTTTAAGATTTTTAGAATGGGATTCGAGTATTCAAGAAAGCTTTTCGAGAGCACTTACGAATCTGAATGATTTCCTTCATGATAAGACAAACAGTTACCTGAATCACTGAAGGGGATGAGATGAGGTATCCAAAGTGTGTTTTAACTAGAACTCCAATCCACTTGGCAGTAGAAATATGATTTATACCTTTTCCCTAGATAAATAATAATAAGGGTGTTTCTTCCTTCACCTCAGCTATGAACAATTCACCTTTTTCAGATCTATATCAATAAACTAAATTGTAAAGGAGTTTTTTCAATAAGAGCTGGATTTCTTTTTATCTACATACTAGTTCTAGACATTATTATTAACACTAACTTAAAAAGCCTCCTCGGCCTTTTAGTAACAAATTTAGCTTTTGCACTGTCGCTTTTAAATTCGACCCCTGTCATCGTTCCTTAATATAATCATCTAACAAATTATCGAATTTTTTTATTTCAAATTTGTTTTATTTAAAAATCAATAAATGACGAAATTTTTCCCGGGCAACAATTTTCCATTTCGACTACTTTTGTTAAATGAGGCGCGGGTGGGCGCAATTTATTTAATTAAAAATTGAGTTTTGAAAGATTAACAATTTTATCTACTATTTTGCATGTTTAACATTTAAGCAATAATTATTCATACCGAAGCATCAAAAACGGGGCAAAAATCTTTCAAGAAAAAAACAATAGAATCTGAATATGTTCCATATAATACGCAAACTCGATAATAAAAACGCAAATACGGAAGTTCACAAATTGGATATAAAGAAAGGTCCTACAATAACAGTAGGAAACATTAATTTGGATCCCGACTCCCAGGACAAGCTGGTCTGAGAGGTTTTACATGAGTAGGGCAAAGGGTTTACGGAGAAGAGAAATATTTGTCTCGTCTACATAAAGTGGAGAGGGTGCACTCCCCCCTCCCTCATAGGGTATTTACCTTTTTAACTTTTTGAATTTTTGAATATTTACCCAAATTCAGCGGATAAAGAAAATAATATTATGATCTAAGAAAGTTACACTGTGATAGTGAGGGGTTTCCCAATGAACATGGGAATTAAGTGACGACTTTTTCATCGTCTTCAATTCATGCGACATTTTTCATTGCAGTATTCCAGTTTACACATCTAATATCGAAAATGCCTGGTCTTGAGATTTTTAAAATGTTGTCTACCATTTTTGTATCTTCAAAATTGACTGAAATAATGCAAAATTTGTCAAATTTCAATTTATTTAATAAATTAAAATTGTCATATATCTAATATCGATTGTCAATTTTTTAGACACAAGAAAGGTAGACCACTTTATGAAAAGCTCGTAAGACATACAGCCTCGTTTTTATACTTTCTTTGCGATCCATTAAATATCAGAAACCAAAGACGACTTTCAAGTCGTCTCTGAATTCCTATGTTTATTGGGACACCCTGTAGAAAGTAGGGTGGGGGGGGGGTCAATGATATACCTTTACTTCAGAATAAATATGCCGCAATAATGGGATAACAAAGGCCGTCGGTAGAGATGCAATAATTTTTCTAATGAGATCCTCATCTTCACGATCAAGTACGCCACCAAGGATACTTAAAATAATTATATGTTTCTAAGGTTTTGTTGAATTTTAATGTAAATTTTCTTTTTTTCACATTTAAAATGTAAATGATGGAGATATCCTTTACGTATTGGATTGAAAATAACAACCCTTCCCTTTATTAAATTAGGTTTAATCTATATACATGTGAATTGTAAATAATATACGCTTAAGCTGAATTAATTGTTTATGTGATATAAGCTTTGATGTAGAATTAAAACGAAAATAATTAATAAGAATAATCAGAAGTATTAAAGCCGAGATATCTTACAGTAAAACCCTTAATAACGAATATATCGGAAGAATTTATCAAATGTCGTCTTGACAATTTTTCAATGAGTTTTATACTATATTACGTAAATTTCAGTATTTGCGAAAATAAATAAATATCCAGGAATATGCGGTAACAGTTTTAAAGAGTTCCATATAATCATTTAATTAAAAAAATAAATATCTGCATTATCAGAAAGTGAAGAATACGACATTTGGTGAATTCTTTCGATGTATTCCTTATTAAGGGCTTCATCTGTATAATTTGTCTTAAACATGATGTTCTGAGAAAGACGACCCCCGAAAATAATTATCAGAGTTTACAGAGACTTCAATTTTGATTAGCCCTTGGCCGCATCAACTGAACTCGGTAGACATACAGACCTAGATAAACTTTTCCTTCAGATTTACGGGAAATCCACCAAAAGATATTCTGCAAAGACAGGGATGACTGTAGCCTGACACTTTAGAACACCAGCATGAGGAAACTGATTGAGCTTATTATTATGATCAGATTTAAAATAAAAAAGTTACCGTGGATCTTTACTCTGTAATCCCTGAACTAGAAGCTGTGCTAGTGTTTCCGGTTTGTCAGAATCCTTCAGACATTCATTTTAATATTTTACTTAATTCATAATCTATTCCAAAACTTGAGCTTTAGCAATATCCCAGAGAGGATTCATTCTGAAGTAAGGTGTGAATTTTAGGTATTAAGCCTTAGTTTATTTGTTTTAAAGCTGATTTTAAATATGAAGTTCATATTATTGATTACATATTTATACTTTAACATTTATAATGTGGCCAAATTAATGACATTTGGGTAAGAAAAGTCCCAAAAAAGTCAAAAATTAATTATAATGAAACTATTAAGCTCCGGAAATCATTTAAATATTTTACTAGTCTAAGTTAAAAAATTTAATTTGGATTAAATGATTCTAGGAATATAAAATATGAATGTTCCTTGGTTTGATTTAGTTTCAGCTTATCCAGCCTTTCCTCTGCAAGATAAAATATTCATTTTTTTAATGCTTCATTAATTTCATCCTAATGTTTGTAAAAAAAAAAGAGTAAGATTAACGATTAACGTTAAAATGAAACCTTGTGGTTTAAATTGCCCAACCTGTCCCTACACTACACAGAGCTTGGAACAATTATACATCCTCTAATACCAGTAAGAAGATTGAGACTCATGGAACTTTCAACTGTAAAACCATTTTCTCGTGTTTGTAACACTTTTTTATTATTGATTTTGAACTGACGAGGGTCTACCCAGATCAAAATATATTTTCAATAAAATGTGGAACTAACACCTACTTTAAATACTAAATGTTGTTTTTTTTTACAATAAGCAATGTCGTCTTCCTTTCAACTAATCAAATGCATATTCATTCGAAACATGACAATGAGGTTTTCAATTTGTAAATTATGGAAGCTATTTAATGAGACAAAACGATTTAGTAATTTTAACGCCGCTATTTATATTGGATTGAGTTATTGTATTAGAAGGATTATTGATTACAATTTTTCAGTTCACTATATTTGGACTTATCTCTTTTTCTTCTACTAAAAGGTGTCTAGATCACATTTTTCTAATTTAAATCCCATGCCTTGAGACTACATTTGTCCCTTTCCATTAAAATTGATCCATCAGCCCCATAAAGATAGATTGCGCATAAGACGACATTTTTCATCTTGAAAGATATAAATGTACAGAGATGTTTTAAAGATATTCCTATTATATAGATTAACTAGGTCGGTTGTGAACATTGGCTGTTCTTATGTCATTGAGTACTTGTGGTGTATATGAGTTCTGTAGAGAGAAATTTAAGTTAGTTTAGTCCTTCTCATGTCATACTGAAGTTCTCGTCAATATGATATTTATGAAATCCATCAAAACACCAAACCACCCCGCTTATCATTGAAGTCCACTTTGACCCCTAGAAGTATGAGTTCGCGGACTGTACAATTCTTGGTGATTTTGCGACATCTATGTTTATTTATTTATCTATGATCAGCCCTGTACCTCTGTTTTATCATGGATCAAAAATTCATTAAATATTTATTTATCTAGTTTCCTAATGTCATGTTCTCCTTGTCTATTTCCTGTTTTCTCTTCTTTAAGGAAGTTTTATTCTCCAGGATATGTTGATCGGACATTAAACTTGGTGCGCCTGCATCAAAACAAAAGATCAGAATTTTACAGTTCTCTAGGACAGGATAATTTATTTGGATTCTTTAATTTCTCTTTAGGGCGACAACAATCTAACCTGAAACATTAGAATTGTGGATATAAAGATCAATGCTTGATCTCCTCTTTTTGTTAATCTTAGGATAATTTTTACCCTGAGATTAAATCCTAAGAGAGGGGGGAGGGGAGGGGGGCCTTTTGATCTCTTTCCTGACATTCCCGATATCTGTTAATTCACCATTCACTTGATATCTTACTGGTGTATTTCCGTTACTAGTAAATCTTTATTTTATCCCTCCCCCTCATAGCTAACTATACTTCCTGACCTTGTTTTGAGTTTGACCTACTTGGTTTTGGAACTGGAGAAGATCTTGCTAAAATATGAGTCTTCCCTAGTTCATTAATCTTCAATTCTTCAATCTGAAGAGCAAAGGCAGAGCTAAACAAAAACAGTTTATTTTAAAGAATACAACGTTTGATCTCAAAATCCAATGTGGACACTTTTAATATTGAGGATCAATTTCTGCAGGGTATATGACCTAACATTTCCAACTTCAGAAACAACTTAATTGGATTCGCTTAATTTAATATCCAATTAACTAAATCACTCAAAAGTTTACTTTTACTATAACAGAAAAGTATCCTCAAAACATAAACCAAAATAAAATGACGAAAGGAAACTCCCAAATCAATTAACGCTGAAAAAACAAAATAAAGGTTAAGTTTGTTGGAAATTTTTTTCTCACAAAATGTGTTTGCATAAAAAAGCACCAGAGTGTTGACTTTTCAATTTGAGATACAAAAATGGCAAATTAAAAACAGAAAAATAATCTTTATTTGAAAATTAATTCTTTAAAATTTTAAAGGTCTTACCCGTAAGCTATATGAAGAGATGGGGAATCTTGATTTAAACAAAAACTGGCGCAAATTTGAACCTGAATCAACGAAGCTCTTTTTTAAGGTCGTCATTAAAGCTGTATTACTAATAATAAAGAAGCCAGACATTAAGACAAGAAAGACTTGAAGCAAAAATATAGCAATGTATTTTGAAATTTTATGGTCAAAATATAATTCATATCGAAGGGTGAAGCCAAATAATTGAAAAAATTTGAATTAAAACTTCAGAGCAATCTTGTTCCTTGGTAACTTTTCTGTCCTCTTGGGCGCCAATTTCTACCAAACTTGAACACTTGACCTGAGCTCTTCGTGCACCAAACAAACTATATCGATAGATTAGAACACTCCCTAAAACAAATCAAGAGTAAGGAAAAACATGAAATAACAAAAATTGTATTAAAATATTTTTACCATCAACTGTGGTAACAGTGGTTAAAATTTCATCATCCACCACCAAACAAGCTGAATAAAAACTATATGAAGAGATCTCGATTTTTGGAAGAAGAAAAATGAAACGGTACTATCCAGGGGCGTATATAAGGATTTTCTAGGGGGGGGGGGTAATTTTTAACGTTTAGTTTTTTACCCCACCCTAGAAATCCCCCCCCCCCTAGACCATGTACATGATGTATAATTATGTTTTTTTTTTAGTTGCCTTACTGCTTCCGAGCAGAGTGGACCTATACTATGTGGTCCCAGAACTACAGCTGGAGAAGCGCTCAGTTTAGTTAGGCATCTTGAATCCTACAGGGGAAGGAAAAATTGAACATAGATTAGAATACAACTTCATCTTCAGCTTGGTTCACTGAAAGAAGGAGTTTAACCCCTTGTGGATATACACGCCATGCACAACGATACCGGTTTTTTACTCGACCAGATGTAAGGACTGGACCGCTAATAATCATTATATGTTTAAGGACCTAGATCTGATATAAATAGTATAATTATCATCTGTTAACCTATCAAGATCTGATATAAATAGTATAATTATCATCTGTTTAAGGACCTAGATCTGATATAAATAGTATAATTATCATCTGTTAACGGACCTAAATCTGATGTAAATAGTATAATCATCATATATGTTAACCGACCTAGATCCGAGATATATTCGTTGACTAAGAGAGTAATGTAGGCTGGCATTTTCTTCTTGGCACGTTCATCCAGTTTCCAAACTAAAAACATTTTAGCCCCATTTTATTCATGGGTTGGACAACGCCAGTTTAAATCGAATACATTTTTATGGAAATATACCAGACCAATCCAAATTAAATATTATAAAAAACAGCCTTAAAATGAGTAAAATGATAAGGGGGGGGGGGGAGTTTCCCAGAAAATACATATCTCCCCTGAATAAGGTGAGCTTTCTCACATAAACACAATCTTACACAGACATGTCCGATTCAAAACGGTACCCTAAAAATCTTTATTAAAGCACAAGGTGGGAAAATGTCAATTTCTTTCTTTTTCTGCTCCTGCAATAAACCTCAAGAAACCGTGAACAAAAGTAAAAGATTTTCAGACAGAGAAAATAGAGATTAATTCCAGCATTTTAATTGAGAAAAAGGTTAAAAGGGATCCCTTTGTGAATCGGACTGGACTTGTCACTCTTTAAATGCATGGTCCTTGGTCACTTAAAATTATATCTATAATCCATAACATTGAAAGTATTGAAGGATTAAGGTCCAAGGATCGTGAAGTATGAAGGATTAATTTAAAGTAGGTATAGAGATGAAGCATGAATTATGAAAGATGTAGGATCAAGTATAAGTATAAAATATGAAGTATAATGAAGTATGAAAGTCTGTAAGTATGGAAGTATTGAAGAATCACGGATAATGAAGGATGAAGGATGAGGGATGAGGAATTAAGGTTGAAGGATCAAGGTAGGATGATGGATAATGAATCAAGGTTGAAGGATTAAGGTAGGATGAGGGATGAGGAATCTAGGGTGAAGGATTAAGGTAGGATAAGAGATGAGGAATCAAGGTTAAAGGATTAAGGTAGGATAAGGGATGAGGAACCAAGGCAGGACGAGGGATAAGGAATCAAGGTTGAAGGATTAAGGTAGGATAAGGGATAAGCAATCAAGGTAGGATGAGGGTTGATAAATCAAGGTTAAATATTCAAGGTAAGATGAAGGATGATGGATAAGGGACGAGGCATCAAGGATGAGGGATGAAGGATCAAGGATTACCTGAAATATTTCTATCATCTGCTGCCGAGGACAGAATAACTTCAACCTCGTTGTTCTCAACACAAACTAATCTTCTCACCTCGTTAGCATGTCCTAGAGCAATAAAAGTATTAAATATCATAAAAGCATACGAATGTGCGTCCTCATATCCTAATATCACACTAATGTGCGTCCTCGTATCCTTATATCACACTAATGTGCGTCCTAATATTCTAATATCACACTAATGTGCGTCCTCATATCCTAATATCACACTAATGTGCGTCCTTATATCCTAATATTACACTTATGTGCGTCCTTATATCCTAATATCACACGAATGTGCGTCCTCATATCCTAATATCACGCTAATGTGCATCCTCATATCCTAATATCGCACTAATGTGCGTCCTCATATCCTAATATCACACTAATGTGCGTCCTCATATCCTAATATCACACTAATATGCCTCCTTATATCCTAATAACACAATAATTAATGTGCGTCCTCATATCCTAATGTCACACTAATGTGCGTCCTCATATCCTAATATCACACTAATGTGCGTCCTTATATCCTAATATTACACTAATGTGCGTCCTTATATCCTAATATTACACTTATGTGCGTCCTCATATCCTAATATCACACTAATGTGCGTCCTCATATCCTAATATTACACTAATGTGCGTTCTCATATCCTAATATCGCACTAATGTGCGTTCTCATATCCTAATATCACACTAATGTGCGTCCTTAAATATAACAATGATTAATGTGCGTCCTTATATCCTAATATCACACTAATGTGCGTCCTCATATCCTAATATCACAACACTAATGTGCGTCCTCATATCCTTATATCACACTAATGTGCTTCCTCATATCCTAATATCACACTAATGTGCTTCCTCATATCCTTATATCACGCTAATGTACATTCTTAACTTTCATCCTAACGTTCATCCTGAACGAGCATATCCTTAAGGTGCATTCTGAATTCCAAGTGGTTTAAATTAAATCTTTATGCATACTTATATCATGCAGCTCATACCATGATCTTAGTACTTGTTTGAACAGGAAAACGTACATAACAAATTTCAATTTCATGTGAAAATGGAAGATTTATAAGGACAGAATAAACTCCGTACAGTCGTCTTCTCAAGTCTCATCCTTTGAGGGAAACTATATTGATTTTTCTTGAACATAATATCAAATTCTTTCAGACTATTCAGGAAGATAGATAGATAGATAGATAGATATTTATCATTAAAGTACATAATTTTACATAGATATATTCTTTAAACTAACACTTTAATGACGGGATTTGACCGTCTTTAATGGCAAACCCGGATGTAATTGTATGATTTAATTTTTAAATCATACAATTGGAGGTGTTTCGTCCAATAAGCAGGGGAAAAGTATTAGGAAGAGAGAGAGGGGGGAGGGGGGTTATTTAGCTCAATCAGAATCAATAGCTGGCTCAGAACTAAGGATGGCACATTTATTTATTCAGAAATACATGAATAACAGTTTGATTTTGAACATTCAAATTGCAGATACATATTTGTTTTTTATCCACATGCAATTTATTTTTTAACAAGTTTAAAGAACACGAGTTAAACCCCCTCGTATAAAATCATAGATATTATTTAATGTTCATGGGGAATTTTTCTTAGATTAGTTTAGTTAATTTCCTCCAAATACCATACTTGAATAATTTTCCTACAAAAAATAATGAACTGCAAAGGACTTGACTGGTCTAATCATGGTCTCACCTGTAAAAGTTTGGAAGCGAGTTTGACCTTTAATCTCCCAAACATTTATACTTCGACCACCTTCAGACAAGAACTTGATTATTAGAGATATAAAACTTCTAAATTAAAAGTATCAAAAATTGCTTTTTATCCTAATATAAAACCTTTCCAGTCCAAGGTTATATATTTTGAAAAGTTCACATCCTCAAAATGTTTTGCCCCTTAGCCCAAGCATTTCTTATGCATATTGATTTTACAGGGAAGTTAAGGGAATTTTTCTCTTCCAAGGGTTCCCAAGACCAATTTTGTCAACAAAACATCCAGAGCTCAGCCAGGAATGTTTTACTTCCGAATTTGTTCGAAGGAACCCGTGGTTAATTGTAATATCTTTAATTTCACGAGTAAGTAATTGTACAGTGTACACAATTTTATTGTCTT
Source organism: Eurytemora carolleeae (assembly GCF_000591075.1). Lineage (NCBI taxonomy): Eukaryota > Metazoa > Arthropoda > Copepoda > Calanoida > Temoridae > Eurytemora > Eurytemora carolleeae. Next base: position 372,644 of record NW_019396170.1, read on the forward strand.
TTGAGATGAAAACACATCTTTTTATCAAAACTAACCGGTGGTTATTTTTCTTTATTGTCCACAGAAACATTGAAAGACCAAACATCCCTCTGTTAAGGGAATCGTGAGTCGGTATAATGTTGACCAAAAAGACGTTTCAACAATTAACAGTTCTTGTTCCCTGTGACAAGCTTTGTATCGTCCATAGTTACAGCAAGAGAATATACAGGATCCTCTCCAGATTTAAACCTAATATACGCTATTTGTAAATAAAATCAGACAGATTTTCTATATTGGAGAAACTAAGAATTTTGCGTAGAAAAATTTGATTGTAAATTTACCTGGCTAACAACTCTAATTCTAAAGTTGAGAATATAGAAACCATTCCATCCTTAACATTACAAATTATTAATCTTAACCCTATTCCTGCTGGGGGCGGGGGGTCAATTTAACCCCCCCTTGTACTTTTTTTTACATGTATGAGGCTGTTGAAATTNCACGCTGCTCTCAGGATTTGAATTAAAAAACAGCATTTTTTAATTGTTGAAGGGCTGGCTCTGTGCTTAATAATATACCAAATTCTTGGCTTGTTTGTGTGTTTAAAAAAATATACTTCCAACAGCTTTAAAATGAACATCATGAGTAACTTAATAAAACATGCGCGCGAAGCGCCAACAAATGTTTGTTCTTTTTGTGTATTTTTATAATGTATTTATTTAGTGCATTTTTGTATGTATTACTATGTTTATTACAGTCTACACCAGTTTTTTGAAATTCCTCCACCAGTCACTTTATAGTTCCTTAATCGTAGATACAAGGCAGGATATGAGACCATTGATGTTATTTATTAATTTGATTAATGTTAATATTAACATATCAATGTTAAAAGTTTATGTTATTGTTAATGCATATACTTAAATGTATTGTTTAAAGTTGATGTTAATGTAATGTTAACATTATATACTGAAAATCATAAACTTTCACGAATTGTTTTAAGACAATGTTAATGTTAATGCTAATGTTAACATTATATACTGACAATCATAACCTTTGATGATTTGTTGAAAATCAATGTTAATGTTAATCTTAATGTCAATGTTAATGTTAATGTTAATGTCAATGTTAATTTTAACATTAGTTACCGACAATCATGAAATTTCACAAATTGTTTAAAGTCAATCTTCAACTAATCTATGGAGGGGAGTGTCCCTGGGGTGGTTCTAAAATACAGAGGTTTTGTCTCTCTGCTCCCACATGCTGATCACCAGATTCTACAACCCATCCGTCATCTGCTGGCCAGAGAGAATAAATCTTCTCATATCTCTCAACTCTCCATGGAATGGTTCCACTACAATCCCAGGAGCACTATCACTTATTATCTCTTGCAAAGACTTCACTATCTTAGCAGGAACTTCTGCTGCGGATTTCTCTCTTATATCTTCAAACCAATCCTGGATAACTTGAACTCTCTCCATGGTGCTGGACTCAACCCTCTTGATCTCTGAATTATTCTTATCCAATCTTGATTTATGGACGTCTATTTTCTGCATAACTTACTGATGATGAGTTCTTTGTAGAGTTACACATAGTATTATTTCCTTGAACATAGATACTAAGAGACATCACAGTCTTACACAGTGTTACTTCTCATATGTAATACTCATATGAGAAGTAACATATATATAGGTTTTTATGAGAGGATAAATAAGACTGACT
>NW_019396171.1:0-491 GCF_000591075.1 Eurytemora carolleeae
ACGGATCCCTGTAAGGAGTATAGAGGAGTATAGAATGAAAGATGAGGTTATATTGCAGTGGTTTTACACCTGCATTCGTCATCTTAAGTGACAAAATGTCCTTGTAAACCTACAGGGTGAACCATATTAAAATGTCCTTGTAAAACTACAGGGTGAACAATATTAAAATGTCCTTGTAAACCTGTAGGGTGCACCATATTAAAGTGTCCTAGTAAACCTATAGGGTGCACCATATTAAAGTGTCCTTGTAAACCTACAGGGTGAACCATATTAAAGTGTCCTAGTAAACCTATAGGGTGCACCATGTTAAAGTGTCCTTATACACCTACAGGGTGCACCATATTAAAATGTCCTTGTACACCTACAGGGTGAACCATATTAAAGTGTCCTTATACACCTACAGGGTGCACCATATTAAAATGTTCTTGTACACCTACAGGGTGAACCATATTAAAGTATCATTGTACACCTACAGGGTGCACCATATTAAA